>NW_028081539.1:5151810-5173007 GCF_014824575.4 Sturnira hondurensis
TGCTTCTAGGATTCTCTCCTTCATTTTGATCTTGGCTAATGTAATTATGATGTGCCTTGGTGTGTTCCTTCTTGGGTCCAACTTCTTTGGGACTCTCTGAGCTTCCTGGATTTCCTGGAAGTCTATTTCCTTTGCCAGACTGGGGAAGTTCTCCTTTATTATTTGTTCAAATAAGTTTTCCACTTGTGGTTGTTTCTTTTCCCCTTCTGGTACCCCTATAATTCAGATGTTGGAATGTTTAAAGATGTCCTGGAGATTCCTAAGCCTCTCCTCATTTTTTTGAATTCTTGTTTCTTCATTCTTTTCTGGTTGGATGTTTTTTTCTTCCTTCTGGTCCACTCAATTCATTTGAATCCCAGTTTCCTTTCCATTATTATTGGTTTCCTGTGCATTTCCCTTCATTTGAATTAGTTTAGTCTTCATATGTTCATCTTATTTGTGACTATAATCAACCAGTTCTGTGAGCATCCTGATCACCAGTATTTTGAACTGTGCATATGAGAGGTTGGCTATTTCATAGTCATTTGGAGTTATTCGCTCTGGGGCTTTGAGCTCTTCTTGAGCCATATTTTGGACTGTTCATGCCTGTTACGACGTATGAGGAGCAGAGCCCTAGGTGTTCACCAGGGTGGGGCAAGTCAGTGACTGGGTTGTGATTCTGTATGTGGGGGCAGGGTCAAAGGAAAGCTATGGCGGTGCCCTCCGCCACTTCCCGCTGCCAGGGCCGCATGGTCTGTTCCACTGTGCACGAATGTGCGACCGTGGTCAGCCCGACCTTTTGCGCACTCACTGGGTTTGCCCGCTGGGGCCTGCATGGTTTGTCTCACTGCTCACTCCTCTGCTGGTTTTTCTGTGCCTGTATGTGCGAACTTGGTCAGCCTGCCCCGCACCCTCACTGGGTCCTCGCTGCTAACCAGGCTGCCTGTGCGCCTAGGTTGGGGGATCTTTCCTGCTTGACCCTGCTCCGCTGCTGACTCCGACCCTCTTACCAGTCCGGTTGAACGCTTTGCTATTGTTGGACTTCTGTATAGGCCAATTTCTGTTCTTTGGCTGTGTCTTTGTTTATTAAACCTTTGTTGTATTCAAACTTGGTTTTGGGAGAAGGCACAGTGTTTCCACCTATGCCTCCATCTTGGCAGAAGTCCTTTAATTTCTTTCTTGTATTTTTCTGAGTACATGTCTTTTACCTCCTTGGTTAAGTTTATTTCTTCATATGTTATTTTCTTATAGCTATATTAAATGGAAAAATTTCCTGATTTCTGTTTCTGATATTTCATTGTAGGTGTACAAAAATGCCTTCAATTTCTGAATATTGACTTTGTATTCTACCATTTTCTCAAACTCATTTATTAGGTCAAGTAATTTTTCGGTGGAGTGTATAGGGTTTTCTATGTACACTATAATGCCATCTGGAAAGAGTGACAGTTTTTCTTCCTCCTTTCCAACTTGGATGCCTTTTATTTATTTGTTTGTTTGTTTGTTTATTTACTTAAATTATTTTATTGTTGTACGATTATAGTTGTATGTATTTTCTCCCCACCCCTTAACCCTCACACGCTCCAAACCCACCTTCCTCCCTTGCTTCCACCCCCCCCACCCTTGGTTTTGTCCAGGTGTCCTTTACAGTAATTCTTGAAAACCCTTCTCTCCTCTGTCCCTGTCCCCCTCTGCTCCAGGTATTGTTAGAAGGTTCTTATTTTCAATGACTCTGGTTATATTTCATTTGCTTTTTTCTTTTGTTGATTATGTTCCAGTTAAAGGTGAGATCATGTGGTATTTGTCCCTCATTGCCTGGATTATTTCACTTAACATAATGCTTTCCAGTTGCATCCATGCTGTCACAAAGGGTATAAGCTCCTACTTTCTCGTTCCTGCATAGAATTTCATTGTGTAAATGTCACGTAGTTTTTTGATCCACTCATTTGCTGATGGGTACTTAGGTTGCTTCCAGCACTTGGCTATTGTAAATTGTACTGCTATGAACATTGGGGTGCATAGGTCCTTTTGGACTGGTGTTTCAGGGCTCTTAGGGTATAATCCCAACACCAGAATTGCTGGATCAGAAGGAAGCTCCATGTTTAGTTTTCTGAGGAAATTCCACAGTGGAATTTCCACAATATGGTTTTCCACAGTGGCTGCAGCAGTCTGCATTCCCACCAACAGTGCTCTAGGGTTCCCTTTTCTCCTCATCTTCTCCAACATTTGTTTATTAATTTGTTTATGATGGTCGTTCAGACCAGAATGAGATGGTATCTCATTGTGGTTTTAATTTGCATCTCTGTGATGGCTAGTGATGTTGAGCATCTTTTCACGTGGCTCTGGGCCCTCTGTACATCCTCCTTGGAGAAGAGTCCGTTCAAGTCTTTTGCCCATTTTTTCATTGTTTTTTTTTTTCATCTTCCTTGAGTCGAGTTATGCGAGTTCTTTATATATTTTGGAGATCAAGTCCTTGTTCGAGGTGTTATTGGCAAATATGTTTTCCCATACAGTTGGCTCTCTTTTCATTTTAATGCTGTTTCCTTTAGCCATGCAGAAGGTTTTTAATTTGATGAGGCCCCATTTGTTTATTCTTTCCTTTATGACCTTTGCTTTAGGGGACATATCCATGAAGATGTTGCTTCATGGAATGTCTGAGATTTTCCTGCCAATGTTTTCTTCTAGAGTTTTATGCATTACAACTTATATTTAAGTCTTTTATCCACCTTGAATTTATTTTTGTGTATGGTGTAAGTAGGTGATCAAGTATCATTTTTTTGCATGTAGCTATCCAGATCTCCCAACACCATTTGTTGGAGAGGCTATTTTGCTCCATTTTGTGCTTCTTCTCACTTTGTCAAATATTAATTGACTGTAGAGACTTGGGTTTATTTCTGTGCTCTCTGTTCTGTTCCATTGGTCTATATGTCTGTTCTTATGCCAGACCAGGCTGCTTTGATTACAGTGGCCTTGTAATACAGTTTGATATTAGGTAATGTGATCCCTCCTACTTTGTTCTTTCTTAAAACTGCTGCAGCTACTCAGGGTCATTTATGGTTCCATAAGAATTTCTGAAATGTTTTCTCCGTATCTGTGAAATATGCCATTGGTACTTTTATAGGTATTGCATTGAATCTATAAATTGCTTTGGGTAGTATGGACATTTTGATGAAGTTAATTCTTCCAATTCATGAGCATGGTACACACTTCCATTTGTTTGTGTCTTCCTTAATTTTTTTCTTCAGTGTTGTATGGTTTTCTGAGTACAGGCCTTTCACTTCTTTGGTTAGGTTTATTCCTAGGGACTTTATTTTTCTTGTTGCTATATCGAATGGGATTTCCCCCCCTGATTTCTGTTTCTGATGTTTCATTGTTGGTATACCAAAATGCCTTTAATTTCTGAGTGTTGACTTTTTATCTGACTGTTTTTGCAAAATTCATTTATTAGGTGGAGAAGTTTTTTGGTGTAGTCTATAGGATTTTCTACATATGCTATGATGCCATCTGCAAACAGTGACAGATTTGTTTCCTCCTTTCCAATTTGGATGCCTTTTACTTTTTTTTTGTCTGATTGTTGTGGCTAGGACTTCCACTACTATGTTGAATAGAAGTGGTAAAAGTGGGCATCCTTGTCTTGTTCCTGATCTTAGTGGGAAAGCTCAAAGTTTTTGTCCATTGAGTATGATATTGGCTGTAGGTCTCTCATATATGGCTTTTATTATGTTGAGGAATGATCCCCCTATTCCCACTTTGCTGAGTGGTTTTTTTTTTTCATCATAAATTGGCGCTGCACCTTATCAAATGCTATTTTGGCATTTATTAGTATGATCATGTGATTTTTTTTCATTTTGTTTATGTGGTGTATTATGTTTGTTGACTTGCGAATATTGTACCATCCTTGCCTCTCTGGGATGAATCTCACTCGACCACGGTGTATGGTCTTTTTAACATATTGCTGGATGTGGTTTGCCAGTATTTTGTTGAGGATTTTAGCATCTATGTTCATCAGTGATATTGGCCTGAAGCTTTCTCTCTTTTTTTATTATGCCTTTATCTGGTTTTGGGATTAGGATGATGTTGGCTTCATAAAAAGAGTCTGGAAGTTGCCGCTGCCCGCAGCAGCAAGGGTGGTCGCGAGGTGAGGCGAGGGACTTAAAAGAATGGAGAGGACCATAAGCTCTGCTGGCAAATGGCAACTTTATTCAAGGAACTGCTGGCTTATATGCAGAACTGCAGTGGCCTGAGAACAATGTTGTTTTACAAAAGTTTGTACACTCCCGAAAGCTTTCAAGAGGGCAAGATGTTCTCATATCCTGAGAACATTAGCCCAAAGATAGCAGTGTCCTCATGACTATCACTTTCTTGGAACATGACGCATATGCCAAGATCTTGTTCTTTCCTTCAAGGCTGAGAAGGAGAAGGTCCGGAAGATGTCAAGATACCCGCCGCTCCAGGGACCAGAAACCAAGTCCCTCCACCATTTTCACAGTGGGGGACTCTGTCCTTGGTCCCCTGTGGCCTGGCGGGCTCCCACAGGAAGTCTTCCATCCACTTGAATTTTTTCAAATAATCAGTGGAGAATGGGGGTTATCTCTCCTTTAAATGCTTTGTAAAATTCTCCTGTTAAACCATCTAGTCCAGGACTTTGTGTGCTGGGAGCCTTTTGATTACTCCTTCAATTTCATCTGCTGTTATTGGTCTGTTCAGGCTTTCTGCTTATTGTTTATTGAGTTTTGGTAGGTTATATTTCTCTAGAAATTTATCCACTTCATCTAGGTTTTCAGATTTCTTGGGGTATACTTCCTGAGAGTAATTTCTCACAATTCTTTGTATTTTGTGGTAACAGTTGTAATCTCTCCTATTTCATTTCTGATTGTGTTTATTTGGGTCCCCTTTTTCTTGATGAGTCTTTTTTAAGGCTTGTTGAAATCTTTTATTCTTTCAAAGAAATGACGCCTGGATTCATTGATCCTTAGAATTGTGCTTGTAGTCTCTATGTCATTTAATTCTGCTCTGATCTTGGTTATTTCTTTTCTTCTACTTGCTCTGGGTATTCTTTGTTGTTCCTCGAGTTCTCGTAGGTGTAAGGTCAGGTTGTTTATTTGAAATGTTTCTAACTTTTTTAGACAGGCCTGTATCACTATGAGCTTCCCTCTCAGGACTGCCTTCATTGTGTCCCATAAGTTTTGGGTTGTTGTGAGTTTATTTTCATTTGGTCTCAGAAACTTTTTGATTTCTTCCCTAATTTCATTCTTGACCCATTCATTGTTTAATAGCACGCTATTCAATCTTCATGATTTTGAGTGTTTTGGGTTTTTTCCTTGAGGTTGGTTTGTAGTTTCAGTCTCTTGTGGTCAGAGAAAATGCTTGATATGATTTCAATTTTCTTGAATTTGTTGAGGCTTGTTTTGTGTCCTATCATGTGGTCTATCTTTGAAAATGTTCCATATGCATTTGAAAAGAATGTGTAGTTAGCTTTTTTGGGATGAAGGGCCCTTTGTATATATCAGTTAGGTCCATTTGCTCTAGGGCATTGTTCATTGCCACAATATCTTTGTTGGTATTTTGTTTGGAAGATTTGTCCTTTTTTGATAGTGGACTGTCAAAATCTCCTACTATAGTTGTGTTGCTATAGATATGTTTCTTGAAGTCCTCCAAGATTTTATTTTATGTATTTGGATGCTCCTACATTGTGTGCATATATATTTACAATGCTTGTGACTTCTTGGTGGATTCTTCCCTTGAGTATTATTAAGCGACCTTCTGGATCTTTTTTCACGTTTTTTTTAATTCTATTTCGTGTAATATGAGTATTGCTACCCTTGCTTTCCCCCCGCCCCCCGTTTGTTTGCTTGGAATATTTGTTTCCAGCCCTTCACTTTCAGTGTATGTTGGTCTTTTGTCCTGAGGTGGGTCTCTTATAGGCAGCTTATGTGTGGGTACTGTTTTTATCCATTCTGCTATTCTGCATCTTTTGTTTGGGGCATTTAATCCATTTACATTTAAAGTTATTATTGATAGGTAATTATTCATTGCCATTTTCATACCTGTATTCCTCTCTCTTTCACTGTTTTTCTTTCTGTTCTTAAAGCAAACCATTTAGCATCTCCTGCAGACCTGATTTGGAGAAGATATATTCTTTGAGGCTTCTTTTGTCTGGGAAGCTCCTTATTTGGCCTTCCATTTTAATTGAGATCCTTGCTGGATAAAGTAGTCATGGTTGCAGGCCTCTGGTTTTCATCACTTGGAATATTTTGTGCCATTCCCTACTGGCTTGAAGTGTTTCCATTGAGAAGTCAGCTGCTAGTCTTATCAGGGCTCCCTTGTATGTTACTTCTTGTTTTTCCCTTGCTGCCTTTAAGATTCTCTCTTCATCATGGAATTTTTCCATTTTAATTATGGTGTGTCTTGAGGTGAGCTTCTTTTGGTTCCTCTTGATTGGGACTCTCTGTGTTTCCTGGATTTGTGTGACATTTTCTCTCATGCAAATTTGGAAGTTTTCCATCTTTACTTTTTCAAACAGGTTTTCTGTTCCTTCTCCTTTTTCTGGTATTCCTGTTATACAGATACTAGTACATTTCATGTTGTCCTGCATTTCTCTTAACCACTCTTTATACTTTCTGAGGCTCTTTTCCTTCTCTCTTTCATTCTGGGTGTTTTTTCTACCTTGTCCTCCTGCTCACTGATCTGATCCTCTGCTTAATTGAGCCAGCTTTTGATTCTTTCTACTGTGTTCTTCAGTTCAGAAATTGTATTCTTCATTTCCTCTTGGCCCTGGTTGATAGTTTCTATGTTGTTTTTCTTATTGATACAATTTGCAGTGAGTTCATTGTAATTTTCTTGTACCTTTGGGTAAGTCTCCGTGAGTTCATTGAGCTTCCTTATAACCATTGCTTTGAACTCAATATCTGATAGTTGAGTTGCCTCTATTTCATTTAGCATTTTTCTGAGACTTCCTCCTTTCTTTTCATTTGGGGATTGTTTCTTTGTCTTCCCATGATTTGTGAGACGCTTCTTGTTAGCTTCTGCTTCTTAAATGTATCTGTTCTGACTCCCTGGGTTTATGGTTTCAGCTTCTATGGCAGTATACCTGTGAGATTCAGTGGTGCCATCTCCTTGATCTCCCAAGCTTATTGGTCTTTAGCTGTCATTTATGTTGGCTCTGTGTTTGTCTTTGGGTTTTGATTGTTGTTGGGTCTTTCTTTGGTGGGTCCTTCCCACCAGCTGGTTACTGAGGCTCACTCTGACCATCACCTCTTGTATTTTGTTGTGCAGGTGTGGGCAGGTTGTATTGAACCTGGTTCTTTTGTGTGTATAAGGTTTCGAGGATTCTCTCTTGCTCTCGTTCAGTTGTTTGTTCTAGGTAATTTCTCCACTATTTATTTGTATTTCCAGATATATCCTGGGTTGAGTTATTGTGGCTTCCACTCCCTCCTTCACCTTCTTATGTTGTTATCTCTTGGTTGTTCCTTTGTTGGCGGGTTTCCTCTTCCAGCAGGTATCTTGGTCTTCAGAATTTCCACCTACTCTTTTTTATGATCAGTTAGAGGGGGGAAGGCAAAATGGTCTAAGACAGCAAAAGTGTATTCTATGACATTCACCATACCAGCCCATGGAGAAGAGATAGGAGATCCTTTGGATATGTATAGTGTTAACCATGATATTCCACCCAACTAGCCACTTTTTAGAAAGGGTGGAAAGCAGATAAGACTCTTGTTGGAGAGGGAAGGATTGTGAGTTGGATATGGAAAGCAGTGAGCTTGTGGGAGGTCAGATTATGAGGTAAAGCGAGAGTAAAGGATAGAAAATAGGTGAAGTGTGTGAGAGAACAGAGTTTACCACAACAATAATAGAGTTCAGGAAACTGTGATGTGGGCTAAGATCTTGAAGGGGAGCTGTGTAGTATTTATAATTGTATGGAACAGCTATTATTTACAAAAATAATGGTGCAACATTCATATGACGGAATCTATGTGGTCTTGGTAACAAGATTTGGAAGTATAGGACCTAGAGTAGTGTGATAATGGAACACAAGTGAAGTGAAAGACAGTAAATTAACAATACACTCTGAAAGAGAGAACAAGGGAAACTAGTCAAATAATGCAATTTAACTAGCCAGTGAAGAAGACTGAACAGAAAGAAGAGAAATACAAAAATACTAATAAAATAAAATATGTAAGAATAATGAAAAACAATAATACAAATATGCAATAACTTGCAAATTCTCTGTAGTAGCAAAGTGAAATTTGCCTCACTGTCTCAGCTGTTGGGATGCCCCCTCTTTTGGTCCAACTCTGGTCTTTTCACAGTTGCAGGTGTTTTTGTCTCACTTGTGGGAATTTTAAAAAAGGAGGAAGGAAGAAGAGATAAAATAGGAAAGAAAGGAAGAAGAAATAAACAAGGAAAGAGAAGAAAAAGGAGTTAAAAGATTTAAAAAATAAAAAATAAAGAATTACTTAAAAAAAAAGCCTCTTGCTGACTTTCAAACGGGCCAAACCAATTTTGCTGGTTTTCCTGTCTGCTGCAGGCTGAGAGGTGATTGTTTTTTCTTTTCTCCCTTCCTGATTGGCACCCAGTCAGCCTCCAGCTCAGTTCCCTAGCAGCCTCTGTTCCTCCAGGTTCCACAGGTTTCGGCAAATATACTCTCCCCAGGGCTATGGGTGTGAGTGCTGGGTGTCTCTCGTGGGGTTTGGGGTATAGGATCAGACGCCTTTGATTGTGCGCACTCTCCCTGGGGCTTAGGTTGTGGGCTGGGGTGGGGGGGCCTTCCACAGTGCACACTCTCACCCGGGCTGTAGGCACGCAGGCTTGGCCTGGTCACCTCCAGTCCCTCAGGTTCAGGCGCACCCTCCTCTCAGGGCTACAGGAGTGTGTGCAGGGACTTGCATACCATCACCACCACCACCTTGCGGGGGTCGTGTGGTGATGGGGAGGAGGCTGGAGTTGATGCTGCAGCAGAATTCCCCGAACAGTGCCAAGTGTCTCTATTTTCACTTTTACTTTTTGAGAAGTTTCTCCTGCTGAAGCTTGCTGCTCCATATAGTGGCCTAGCACCTCGCACAGCCCAAGTCTCCCAAGGAGACTATAGACCGGGGATTATCCAGGTCAGGTCCCTTCATGGTCCAAATATCAACTTTCCCCAGCCAGTGTCCACAAACTGTGTGAGTGCTCACTGTCCCTGTGTGTTTGCCACTTAGTCCTTATTCCCCTCTCTGTGACTTCAAGCAACCAAGTCTCTCCTGGTGCTGCTCAAACCTTGTTTGGTAGGGGAGGGAGAAGTTGACCCAGCTCTCTTCCAAGAACCTTGTGGCAGACCCAGCAGGCACTGGGCCTGGGGCTGCATAACCCTGGTCCCTGTGTTGGTCCCAGGGATCTTATTGTCCTGAAGCACTCTCCTTACTATCTGGTTTTTCAATGTCCAACAATTTTTGTTCTCTTATCTTCATATATGCTGAGGTACTATTGGCTGTTTGCTCTGTTACTCCATAGATTGGCTAGATTTTTCTCCTGTGTGTAGGGGGAAGTGGAATCTGCTCCCACCTACCTCGCCACCATCTTCATTCTCCTAGATCCCTTTTATTTTGTTTTCTTGTTCAATCACTATGGTAGAACTTCCAATACTAAGTTGAATGGAAGTGGTGGAAGTGGACACCCTTTTCTTGTGCCTGATCTTAGGGGGGAAGCTTTTAGTTTTTGCCTTTTGAGTACAACATTGGCTGTTGGTTTCTCTTATATGAGCTTTATTATGTTGAGGTATGCTCCCTCTGTTCCCACTTTGCTGAATCGTTTTTTTTATCATAAATGGATGCTGTACTTTATCAAATGTTTTTCCCAGTACTATTGATATGATCATGTGAGGTTTGCCTTTTCTATTGTTCATGTGGTGCATTACATGTATTTATTTGTGTATATTGTACCATCCTTGCACACCTGAGAAGAACCCTCTTGATCATGGTTTGTGGTCTTTTTAATGTATTGCTGGATGCCAATATTTTGTTGAGGATTTTATTTTTTATTTTTATTTATATTCAGAGGGGAAGGGAAGGAGAGAGGGAGAGAAACATCAATGTATGGTTGCCTCTGGTGTGTCCCCTGCTGGGAACTGGCCTGCAACTCAGGCATGTGCCCTGACTGGGAATCGAACAAGGATTTTAGTATCTATGTTCATCAGTGATATCAGCCTGTAGTTTTCTTTCTTTGCTGTGTCTTTATCTGGTTTGGACTTAGGATAATACTGGCCTCATAAAAGAGTTTGGGAGTCTTTCCTCTTCTTGGATTTTTTGGAATAGTTTGAGAAGAATCAAAGTTAGCTCTTCTGTAAATATCTGGTAAAATTCTCCCTTGAATCTGTCTGGCTCAAGGTTTTTGTGTGCTGGGAGAGCTTTCATTACTGCTTCAATTTTACTAACCAATATTTGTCCATTCAGGCTTTCTGCTTCTTCTTGACGCAGTTTTAGAAGATTATATCTTTCTAGAAATTTGTCCACTTCACCCAGGTGTCATATTTCTTGGCATATAGTTGTTCATAGTAGTTTCTCACAATTCTTTGTATTTCTGTGGTATTGGTTGTAATTTCTCTTTTTTTTGTTTCTGCTTTTATTTATTTAGGTCATCTCTATTTTTATTTTTGATGAGTCTGGTTTGGCTTGTCACTTTCATTCATGTTTTCCAAGAACCACCTCCTCATATTATCGATACTTTGGATTGTTCTTTTAGTCTCTATGTCATTTACTTATGCTCTGATCCTGATTATTTCTTTCCTTCTAATCTCTCTGGGCTATATTTTTGTTGTTCCTCTAGTTCTTGTAGCTGTTGGGTTAGGTTGTTTATTTGAAAAATTTCTATTTTTTTAGGTAGGTCTGTATTGTTATGAACTTTCCTCTCAGGACTGCCTTCACTGTGTCTCATAGGTTTTGGGTTGTTGTGTGTTCATTTTTTTTATTTCCAGAAACTTTTTGATTTTTTTCTTTGATCTCATTATTAACTCATTCATTGTTTAATAGCATGCTATTTAGTCTCCATGAACCTGCCCATCTTTGAGGTTTTTTTCCTTAAGGTTGGTGTCTAGTTTCAAGCCATTGTTATCCAAGAAAATGCTGGATATGATTTCAATTTTCTTGTATGTGTTAAGGATCACACTGCGTCCTACCATACGATCTATCTTTGAAAATGTCCAAGGTGCATTAAAAGGAATGTACATTTTGCTCTTTTGGTGTACAAAGTTATATAAATTCAATTAAGTCCTTTTGATCTAGTGTTTAGTGACAAAATGTCCTTGTTGTTTTTATATCTGAACTATCTGTCCATTGTTGATGTTGGGGTGTTAAAATCCCCTACTGTAAGAGTGTTGCTATTTGTATTTTTCTTTGAGTCCTCCAGGATTTTCCTTATGTATTTTGGTGCTCCTATGTTGTGTGTGTGTGTGTGTGTGTGTGTATATATATATATATATATATATATATATATATATATATATGTGTGTGTGTGTGTGTACCTATATATATTTTCCATTGTTATATCTTCTTGCTGGATGCTTCCCTTAATTATTATGAAGTGTCCTTCTCTGTCTCTTTTAATGGCCTTTGTCCTTAAGTCTGTTTTGTCTCATGTAAGTATTGCTACCCCAGCTTTTTATGTATGTTCATTTTCTTGGAATATTTTTTCCATCCCTTCACTTTCAGTCTGTGTAGGTCTTTTTTCCTGAGGTGCATCTCTTGTAGACAGCATATATATGGGTCATGTTTCCTTATCCATTTGGCTACCTGTGTCTTTTGTTTGAAGCATTTAATCCATTTACATTTAAGGTTATTATTGATGGGTATTTATTTATTGCCATCTTTTCTGTACCAGTGTTTCTTTCTCTCTAGGCCCTCTCTGTTTCTTCTCTTTATAGCTGTCCTTTCAGCAACTATTGCAGTGGTGGTTTGGTGGAGATGTACGCTTTAACCTTCTTTTGTCTGGGAAGCTCTTTATTTTGCCATTCATTTTAAATGAGAGCCTTGCTGGATAGAATATCTTGGTTGTAGATCCTTGCTTTTCATTACCTGGAATATTTCATGCCATCTCTTTCTGTCTTGTAGTGTTCTGTTCAGACATCCGCTCATAGCCTTATTGGAGCTCCCTATTTTAGTACTTGCTGTTTCTCCCTTGGTACTTTTGAGATTCTCTCTTTGTCTTTAATATTTGGCATTTTAATTATGATGTGTTGTGGAGTGAGCCTCTTTGGGTTCCTCTTGATGGGACGTGCCATGCTCCCAAAACTTGCATGGTTTTTCCCCTCTCCAGGTTAGGGAAGTTTTCTGTCATTAGTCTTTCAAACAGGTTTCCTATTTCTTGTTCTTTTCTTCTCTGTCTGATATTCCTATGATGTGAATGTTGCTAAGTTTGATGCTATCATGAAGTTCCCTAAAGCTACATCATTCTCTTTGAGTCTATTTTGGTTTCATTGCTCTGCCTGAGTATTTTGTCTACTTTGACATTCAGCTCACTGATTTGGTCCTCTGCTTAGTCTAGTCTGCTTTTAATTCCTGCTAGTACGTATTTTATTTCAGATATTGAACTCTACATATATTTCTGGTGCTTGTTCATAGTTTTTATATTCTTCTTCATGCTTTTGTAGTCACCAATAAGTTCCTTGTAGTTCTCACTGAGTTCCTTGAGCATCCTTATAACCATTTTTTAAATTCTATGTCTGATAGATTGCTTACCTTAATTTCATTTAACTCTTTTTCTGGGGATTCCTCCATTCCTTTTGATTGGGGTTTCTTTCTATGTCTCCCCCATTTTAGGGGACTCTTTTTATTGTTTCTGCATCTCATGATGCTCTGTTTTGCCGGCCTGCCTTTGTGGGATGGACTTGTAGTGTTAGGAGTTCTGTGGGACTCTGGTGCAATCTTATTGATCTCCTAATCTTGGATGCTCTAAGGTTTCTCTTTATTCAGCTTATGTGGGCTCTCTTGTTGTACTTGGGAATTGCTCTTGGTGATTCACTCATTGCTGTGTTGTTCATTTCAGCTGGCTGACTGGTAGTCACAACTCCCACTGCATGTTGTATGTTGTTGTACAGGTGTTGGTTAACAAAGCAATATTTCCAGAAATCCAAGCCCACACCAGTAAAAATATCCCCCTACCACATCAGCACTATCAAGAGGAATTGAGCAAAGATTCATAAAGGTTGAGGGAGATTAAGAATATTATAAGATAGGACAAAGGGAATATGAGATGACTAAAGGTGAGAACAATGATTTTGAGCTGGAAGAATGAGGAGGAATGGTAAGAGTAGGGAATAGAAATGAGGCAAAGATGCCTCCTGGCCAAGATGGAGGCACAGGTAGATACACTTTGCTGTCTTGCACAACCAAAAGAAAGATGACCCTAAATTTTAAAACATAAAACAACCAGAACTTCCAGATAATTGAACTGTATGGGAGTCTGCAACCAAGGAGTTAAAGAATAAACATTCATCCAGACTGGTAGCAGGGGTGGAGATGGGAAGGGATGATGTGCAGCAAAGCAGCAGCTGGAGTACCTGGTGGGCTAGATAGAAGCTGGTGGTCCAACATTTGTGTGTGGGTAAGTTGGAAGAAATAACTGGGGAATGAGATAGACCGTGCAACCCAGGTTTCCAGCATGGGAAAAGAAAGCCTCACAACCGCTGGCTGTGGAAATGTGTGGGGTTTGCAGCAGTGGGATAAGCCCCCAGCCTCACAGGAGAGTTTGTTGAAGGGACCCACAGACTTCTGGAATGTACACAGGCCCACTCACCCAGGAATCAACACCAGAAGAGCGCAATTTAATTATAGATAGAGGGGGAAGTGACTGGAAGCTGGCCGAGAGCTGAGCAGGTGGCATTGTTCTCTCTCCCTTCCCTCCCCCACAGACAGCCCCACAATGCCAAAAAAAGGGGGTTGTGCTGCCCTGGTGAATACCTAAGTCTCCGCCCCTTACAACATAACAAGTGTTCTGAGACAAAGAAATATGGCCCACATGCAAGAACAGATTATAATTCCAGAAAAAGAACTAAATGGTGAGGAGATAGCCAACCTCTCAGATGCAGAGTCTAAAACACTGGTAATCAAGATGCTCACAGAAATGATCAAGTATGGTCACAAAATAAAGGAAAAAAAGAAGGCTATGCAAAGTGAAATAAAGAAAAGTATGCAGGGAACCAACAGTGAAAGGGAAGAAACCAGGACACAAATCAATAATGTGGTGCAGAAGAAAGAAATAAACATCCAACCAGAATAGAATGAAGAAACAAGAATTCAAAAAAAAAAAAAAATGAGGAGAGGCTTAGGAACCTCTGATACAACTTTAAATATTCCAACATCTGAATCATAGGGATGCCAGAAGAAGACGAGAAAGAGTAGGAAATTGAAAACTTATTTGAACAAATAATGAAGGAGAACTTCCCCAACCTGACAAAGGAAATAGACATCCAGGAAGTCCAGGAAACCAAGAGAGTACCAAAGAAATTGGACCCAAAGAGGAACTCAACAAGGCACATCATCATTAAGTTACCCAAAATTAAAGATAAAGAGAGAATCTTAAAAGCAGCAAGAGAAAAGGAAAGAGCTACCTACAAAGGAGTACACATAAGACTATCAGCTGATAGCTCAAAAGAAACCTTGCAGGCATGAAGAGGCTGGAAAGAAGTATTCCAAGTGATGAAAGGCAAGGACCTACATCCAAGACTGCTCTATCCAACAAAGCTATCATTTAGAATGGAAGGCCAGACAAAGTGCTTCCCAGCTTAGGTCAAGTTCAAGGAGTTCATCATCATCATCAAGGCCTTATTATATGAAATGTTAAAGGGACTTATCTAAGAAAAATAATGATAAAATATGAACAGCAAAATGACAATGAACTCAGAAATATCAACAACTGAGCCTAAAACAAACACAAAAACAAATTAAGCAGACAACGGGAACAGAATCACAGAAATGGAGATTATATGGAGGGTTATCAGTGGGGAGGAGGCAGGCTGAGAATGGAGGAAAAGATATATGGTATAAGAAGCATAATTGGTATGCACAAAATAGACAGGAGGAGGTTAAGAATAGTATAAGAAATGTAGAAGCCAAAGAACTTATATGTATGACCCATGGACATGAACTAAGTTGTGTGGGTGAGTACGGGAATGTATGTGTGTGGGGGGATGCAGGGCAGAGGGGAATAAAGGGGAGGGAAAAAGTAGGACAACTGCAATGGCATAATCAATAAAGTATGCTTTAAAAAAGAAACAAAGTGAAGAAAGGAAAAGAGTAAAATTTAAAATGTAAGTAAAACAGGGAAGGGTACTGACAAAATGGAATAAGAAAAGGGAAGAGGACTTCTGGCCAAGACGGAGGTGTAGGTGGAAACACTGTGCCCCCTCCCACAACTAAATGTAAAGACAGTTAAGTTTTAGAAACAAAAATGCAGCCAAAACAGTGAAAATTGAACTGTATGGAAGTCAGACAACAATGAACCGCCCAGCCAGACTGGTAAGAGGGGTGGAGTCAGCGGTGGAGCGGGTCAGGCTGGGACTGACCCATGAGCGGAGATGGAGGTGGAGGTGGAGGCGGTTGGTGGATCCCAGGTATGGGGTGGCAACCGGCGTACCCAGTGAGGGTGCAGGGCGGCTGGTTGACTGCAGTCACACATTTGCACGCAGACAAACCAAGCAAAGGAGTGAACAGTGAGACAGACTGCTCAGGCTAGGGCCCCAGTGACGGGATTGGAGCCTGAAAGCACCAACTGGAAAGACTTTCTTGGGGTCGAGGGGCCCAGGAGAGACTCCCAGGCCCACAGAGATTTCGTTGGAGAGACCCACAGGGTCCTGGAGAATACACGGGCCCACACACCCGGGAACCAGCACCAGAGGGGCCCAATTTGTTTGTGGGAAGCTGCAGAGGGGACAGAAATCTGAGAGAGAACTGAGCGGGGCAAAGCGCCATTTTTTTCCCCTCTCCGACCCTGCCCCCACATACAGCGTCACAACCCAGCGACTGGGTCGCCCCACCCTGGTGAACACCTAATGCTCCACCCCTCAAACATAACAGGTGCAAACAGACCAAACATTATGACTCAAGAACAGCTCAAAGCCCCAGAGCCTATAATTCTAAGTGACCCAGAAATAGCCAGCCTTTCAGATGCACAGTTCAAAACACTGGTGATCAGGATGCTCACAGAACTGGTTGATTATAGTCACAGATTAGAGGAACATGTGAAGGCTAAACTGATTGAAATGAAGGGAAATGCACAGGAAACCAATAATAATGGAAAGGAAACTGGGATTCAAATGAATTGAGTGGACCAGAAGGAAGAAAAAAACATCCAACCAGAAAAGAATGAAGAAACAAGAATTCAAAAAAATGAGGAGAGGCTTAGGAATCTCCAGGACACCATTAAACATTCCAACATCCAGATTATAGGGGTACCAGAAGAAGAGAAGAAACAGCCACGAGTGGAAAACTCATTTGAACAAATAATAAAGGAGAACTTCCCCAGTCTGGCAAAGGAAATAGACTTCCAGGAAATCCAGGAGAGTCCCAAAGAAGTTGGACCCAAGAAAGAACACACCAAGGCACATCATAATTGTATTAGCCGAGATTAAAATGAAGGAGAGAGTTCTAGAAGCATCAAGGGATAAGGGGGCAGTCACCTACAAAGGAGTTCCCATCAGACTGTCAGCGGATTTCTCAAAAGAGACTTTATAGGCAAGAAGGGGCTGGAAAGTATTCCAAGTCATGAAACCCAAAGACCTACAGCCAAGATTGCTCTATCCAGCAAAGCTTTCATTTAGAATGGAAGGGCAGATAAAGTGCTTCTCAGATAAGGTCAAATTCAGGGAGTTCATCATCACCAAGCCCTTATTATATGAAATGTTAAAGGGACTTATATAAGAAAAAGAAGATAAAAATATGAACAGTGAAAAGACAGCAAACTCACAGTTATTAACAACCACACCTAAGACAAAAGCAAACTAAGAGGACAGCTAGATTGGGAGCGGAAACATAGAAATGAAGATCACATGGAGGGTTAGCAACAGGGGAGTGGGAAGAGGAGAAGGGGAGAGAAGGTACAGAGAATAAGTAGCATAGATGGTAGGTAGAAAATAGACAGGGGGGAGGGCAGGAATACTATGGGAAATACAGAATCTAAAGAACTTGTGACACATGGACATGAATGAAAATGGGGGGCTGTTGGGGGAGGGGGTGTGCAGGGTGGAGGGAGTGAAGGGGGGAATGGGACAACTGTAATGGTATAATCAATAAAATATATTAAAATTTAAAAAAAGAAAAGGGAAGAGCATACTATGAGGTTTGAAATAAAATTAGGAAGGTAGTGAACCATAGGAAACAAAATTGCAGATAAACCACATCAGAGTCAATATCAAAGGGAATAAACATATTAAACCAAAGAGGAAAGAATGTATGAGATGTCTATAGTCAAGAAAAATGATTTTGAGAGGATGGGTATGGAAAAATAATAAGAGTAATCAAAAGGAAATACAATAAAATTCCTAACTCAAATAAGCCAGGACAGGGATAAGGCAACATAGAGTAAGATAGGGAAAGAGTAACCTATACGATGAAGGACAAAAAATAGTGAACAAAGAAAATACCATTGAAGAAGAACAGCAATAATCATAGTATCTGGCCCTAAAAAGCCATAATTTATAAAGGTGGAAAGTAAATAAGATTATAAGAGGTGGGAAAAGAATGTGTGCTGATTAAAGGAAGGAAGAATGCTTTTGAGTGGACAGATGGAGGAGAAATAGTAAGAGCAAGGAATAGGAACATGGCATAACATCTGACAAAATAAAATACAATGAAGCTGAGAGAGGGCAGGAGGAAGGAAAATTGAAGTAATACCAAGGGGGGGGTGTGCAATGTAAGATTTGAAATACAATAAAATAAAAGGTAATATAAAATTTGAGTATAAAGAATAAAAAAAAGACAGTGGCGCATTAGTTGGAATACAATTGAAGCAAAAGAAGAACTATTAAAAGGTTATATGAAAGGAAGAAAAAACACAAATTCCAAAGAAGAGTGAAGTGAAATTCATCTCAGGCTTTTGGTGTTCTCATTCTGACATCACTTTCTGCATCCATCATTGGGTTATATGCTCAAGGTCTTGGGGGATGTCATTCAAATTTGGCAACACTGCCTGTATCGCCTTCACCTGCCTTTAGGGGGAGCTTCTGTTGCAATTGGGAGGGTGGGGCTCCTAGCTCTCCCCTGGGAGTCACTGTTCAGTCTTCTGGGAAAATTGTGGGTGTATTTCTCCTGTTCCTGCAACAACCATCTTTGTCTGTTCCAGCTTATTTCCAGTAGTGTGATGATTCTGGTTAATTAGTTGTCTGTTTCTCAGGGGGAGGGGTGCTATCTGTGTAAGACTGTTGGCTTTCTCTTGCCTGTTTTTTTTTTAAGATCTTTTTTATTTTTAGAGACAGGGAAAGGGAGGAAGAAAGAGAGGGAGAGAAACAACAGTGTGTATCTCATGCTATCCCTACTGGGGACCCAGCCTGCAGCCTAGGCATGTGCCCTGACTGGAAATTGAACTGTCAGCCCTTTGGTTCACAGGCTGGCACTCAATCCCCAGGCTGAGCCACAACAGCCAGGGCTTCTGCTTGGTTTTGAAGGCAGCCCTGTGCGTGAGCCGAGGCCCTGATTCTTCCTTGATGTGTTCTTTCTGATCTCCCTGCTTTGCTGGCTTCAGTGAAATAAGGCCCCAGGAGGAACCAGTGTATTTTACCAGTGAGAAGTTCAAGATGGGCTCATTAGGCATTCTTACTGTCTTTCTTTTGGGTAAATGCACCCTGCAGGGTTCTTGAGCATGCCCTGCTGGTTTTTCAGATATTCCCTCTTCCTGCAGGTGGTGGGGGCTGGGTGTGTCCCTCCCAGAAGTTCTGCTAGGGAGGGGACTCTGTCTTTAAATAATCTCAGGTACACAGTTCCTAGCCTATTGCCCTCACTGCAGACAGCCTTCAACTCTCCACTCTACGCAGTCTCTGACTTGCTAGCTGCTCCAGGCTGGGGCCAAGAAATTCCCTTGTTGTGCACCTTTCTGATCTCTCTGTCAAGCTGTATTCAGTGGGAGCAAAACTTGCCTTCAGTCCTTTCCCTTTGCTGGCAGAGAAGCTCTGTGTGGGGTTTCTGTACATCACACCTCTGCACCCCTTTTAAAAAGTCTCCCTGGGCACTCCCACTGCGGCACTGAGTCACTGTCTAGCTTTCTCTACACACTATGTCTCCCCAAAAGTCAAGAGTCTCTCACAGTCATGGCAGGCTGTGGCCAGCCTCCTCCACCTGACCCAGGTGAAGATAGTATCCCTTTCTCTCTCTGGCACTCTCCTGGTTGGCATCTGTTGCTGCAGCAATGGGTATGCTGCTTGCCCTGTGTGTGTGTGTGTGTGTGTGTGTGTGTGTGTGTGTGTGTAGCCTCGTAGCCTGGGTTTCCCTGCTTTGTGTATCTAGGGTCTGGGAATTCCCTGACCTGGGAGGGGAAGGAGCCACAAAGCTGGGATCTCTGACCAGGCTCTCTGTAGCTGCAGGCACCACGCATGGGGTATTTCCCCTTCCACCTATAAAATCTCTTTACCACCCTTTTGAAGTATCTTCTGTACTCTTTGGTTTTAAGACTTCATATCCATTAGGATTCTGTTGACTATTCAGTTTATTCTTCAGGAGAGTAGCCAAGTGTCTGAGTTGGGTACAAGAGCAAGTGGACTCGGCTTCCACCTACTTTGGCCACCATCTTTATTCACTTCCAAAGTTTAAATTTTGAGAGATTTTAACTGAGAGACGGCTTAGGCCCATTTCAGTGGGCCCTGGAATACCTTGAAAATTCATTCTCTCTTCTTATAAAAAAAAGTTTCTCACCTGGCTGGTGTAGCTCAGTGGATTGAGTGCAGGCCTGTGAAGCAAAGGATCGCAGTTCGATTCCCAATCAGGGCACATGCCTAGGTTGCAGGCCAGTTCCCAGTGGGGAACACAGGAGAGGCGACCATACATTGATATTTCTCTCCTTCTCTCCTTCTCTTCCCCTCTAGAGATAAATAAATAAAATCTTTTTTTTAAAGTTCCTCAAATAATTTTATTTTATTTATTTTTTCAAGTATTTTATTGGAGAGAGGAACACAGGTATAAAAAATGGCAATGAATAATTACCTGTCAATAATAACCTTAAATGTAAGTGGATTAAATACTCCAATCAAAAGACATACAATAGCTGAATGAGTAAGAAATGACCCACACATGCTGCCTACAAGAGACCCACCTCAGAACAAAAGACGTACACACACTGAAGGTGAAGGGCTGGAAACAAATATTCCAAGTAAATGGACAAGGAAAAAAAAGCCAGGGTAGCACTACTCATATCAGACAAAATAGAATTCAAAATGAAGACCAGAAAAAGAGACCCAGAAGGTCACTTCATAATACTCCAGGGAAAAATCCACGAAGGAGACATGAACATTATAAACATATATGCAGCCAACATAGGAGCACCCAAATACATAAAGAAAATCTTAGAGAACTTCAAGAAAGATCTTGGCAGCAACAGAATTATAGTAGGGGATTTTAACACCCCACTGTCAAAAATAGACAAATCTTCCAAACAAAATATCAGCAAAGATACTGTGGCATTTAACAATGCCCTAGGTGAAATGGACTTAACTGATATATATATAGAGAGAGAACTTCATCCCAAGACAGCTAAATTCACATTCTTTTCAAATGCACATGGAACATTTTCAAAAATAGACCACATGATATGATGCAAAACAAGCCTCAGCAAATTTAAGAAAATTAAAATTATATCAAGCATTTTCTCTGACCAGAAGGGACTGAAACTAGAAACCAACCTCAAAGACAAAACCCCAAGACACTCAAACTCATGAAGATTGAATAGCATGCTATTAAACTATGAATGGGTCAAGAATGAGATTAAGAAAGACATCAAAAAGTTTCTGAAAACAAATAAAAATAAACTCACAACAACCCAAAACTTATGGGACACAGCGAAGGCAGTCCTGAGAGGGAAGTTCATAGTGATACAGGCCTACCTAAAGAAGATAGAAATATTTTGAATAAACAACTGAACCCTACAGCTACAAGACCTGGAAGAAGAACAACAACAACAATAAAAAAAAAAAGGAGAGCCCAGAGCAAGTAGAAAGGAGGAAATAACCAAGATCTGAGCAGAATTAAATGACGTAGAGACTAAAATCACAA
>NW_028081540.1:0-595 GCF_014824575.4 Sturnira hondurensis
GGGTGATAGGGGAAAAGGGGGAAGGGTTTGCAGGAACAAGTATAAAGGACACATGGGCAATAACAAGGGGCGGGGGTGGAAACAGGGGAGGGAGGTCAGGAGGGCTGGGGTGGTGGAGAAGGATGGGTGGGGGTAAGGCAGAAAACTGTACTTGAACCATAAAAAATGTTAAAAAGAAGAAATATGTGAACTTGGAGGAAGGGTAGAGCCAGAGTCTGTCCTGCACCTGATACAGATAGTTCCTTATGTTTGTCTAAAATCTTGACTTTGGGACTTCCCAACTAAGATGGAGGCATAGGTAGACACACTGTGCCTCCTCACACAACCAAAATAAGGACAACAACAATTTAGAAGCAAAATAACAGACAGAACTGACGGAAAATTGAACTGTATGGAAGTACGACAACCAAAGAGTTAAAATAGATACATTTATTCAGACTGATAGGAGGGGTGGAGTTGGGCAGCCAGGTGGAGAGGGGTCACCGCACAAAAAAGTGGTGGCACCAGACGTGCAAGGCAGCAGCTGACAAATCCCGGGCTCCCAGTAGGCAGCGGGCAGACCCAGGGCGTGGGGAGGCAACAGGCAGACCCAGAA
>NW_028081541.1:0-810 GCF_014824575.4 Sturnira hondurensis
TGCGCCTCTTGTTCCCATCCCTATACATCCGTTTCAGGTAGACTCGGGACCCCTGTTGACTGTTCCGCGGGATGGAACATTCTACCAGGGACACTCTTTCCCTGCAGAGATGTAATCTAACTGGGCCACCGGGAAAGGCAGCCAAAGATGATATCTACATTTAAATATGAAGGAGAGAGAGAAAACATCTCAGACCCACAAGCACTGAGGACTCACTCTCTGTTTCCTACAGGGAGGAGGTGAGCATGGAGCCTGAGGGATGAGTGACAGGAGACCTGGCCTGGACAGGAGGGCTGAGAAAGACTGCTTTCTGGGTGCACTTCTGAACCTCGTTATGACTGCTGCCAACTGCAGAATAGTGGCTGGCGGAAATCGTATGTCTGTAAGTCATCGAAACGAGAACTCCTTCTTTGTGTTAAATGTTATTTGCAGTGGAAAAATCTTGTGAAGAATTCAACATTAAGAGACATGATGAGAAAACCAGTATAAATAAAATACCCAGCATCAACAATGCCTTTATCAATGATAAAGTTTTGTTCAAAGGTGCGGCATTATGGACAATAGGTATGTTAATACACACTGACAGTGTTGTTTATAAAATGTGCAACAGAGAAATCTTTAGTGCTGATAAAAATGTTATGGTATATGTCCAAGCAATTTTCTCTTCAAGACATAATATGCCCCCTACACCCAAATCTGCAACATAGATTTAAAAAAAAAATTGTCAGGCCCCGATGAGCTCATAGTCACTCTTACGTTTTATTTATTTATTTATTTATTTATTTATTTATTTTAGTGCTAATTCTAAGT
>NW_028081542.1:0-883 GCF_014824575.4 Sturnira hondurensis
TCCTAGGACATTATTAGAAGGTGGGAATATCACTAAAATATAGGAATTATAATATCGTGGAGATGTTAAATTGATATTTAAAGAGAAAAAGTTACAGGGGGAAATATCAGCCTTTCATAGGGAAAATACAAAAATAGAGAGAGCTTTGACATTCAAACTACTTTAACTTTCCACTAGCTAGGATTTCTCCCATTTAACTAAAACTTGAATTTTATATTTATTTATAAATATAAAACTTTCTATTTTATAAACTTTAAAATTGTAAATAAACCTTTAAAAACTTTATATTTTATATTTATTTATAAATATAAAACTTTCCCATTCAACTAAAACTTTCTACTAGCTAGAATTTTTCCCATTTAACTAAAGGTGAATTTTTAAAATTCTAGGTATGAGACTTCCGCCAAGATGGAGGCATAGGTGGAAACACTGCCTTCTTTCACAACCAAGTTTGAAGACAACAAAGGTTTGGAGAACAAAGACACAGCCAAAGGACATAAAATTGAATTATACGGAAGTCCAACAACTACAAACCATTCAACGGGGACAGTAAGAGGGGCGGAGCCAGCAGCAAGCAGGGTCGGGCAGGACAGGTCCCCCGACCTAGGCATGCAAGTGGCCCGGACCCAGTCAGGGTATGGGACAGACTGACCTCGGTGGCACATTCGCACACAGTGAGACGGACCACGCAGGCCCCAGGGGGCGAGGGCTGACGGCGGTGGCACACTAGAGTGCAGTGGGACGAAACGCGTGGGCCCGGTGATGGTGGCAGCTGCCGCACCTGTGGGGGCCAAGGCAGGAGGTGGCAGACAGGACGCCATTGTTCCTCTGTGACCCCGCCCCCACATACAACGTCACAACCCAGCGACTTAGTTGCCCTGCT
>NW_028081543.1:0-572 GCF_014824575.4 Sturnira hondurensis
ATAATAGAACAATAGTTTGTCCTCGTTTGAAAACTTGGGGAAGTTTTCAAAAACCTCCAAACTACCAGTGCCAGTTTGGAGGTTTTTGAAAACTTGTGCTGACCATGCAATTATTTTTTAAATGCCCGCTCCTTGCAACTAGCCAGAAACAAATAGCTGACTAAGAAGGGATTCCAGTGCAGTTATGCAGCCCCCAGGTCAACTCATTCAGACTCGCCTGCTGGAAGCGCAGGCATACACGGCTACCCACCTGCTTTTCTACACCCAGCAACATTCCTTTTAATAGGGAGATAAAGTTTTCCCTTCACTATGATATAAATAAACTATTTATAATATGTTTTTCTTTTTGATTCTCCATCTAAAAAATTCATAGTATATCTGGGACCCACAGTAAACTCTAGAGACAAAATTATTATAAAAAAACGAACAGTGAGATCTTTATTTGGAAAGGGTTTTTGAGGAGGATGGCGGTGATCGTGTTTCTCACTGGCAGGAGCAGAGCGGTAGCCATGGTGCCGAGGAGTAGCGGTGAGTGGCGTAAAATCTCCAATCTATTAAATAAAGCATAATTG
>NW_028081544.1:0-715 GCF_014824575.4 Sturnira hondurensis
AGGGCCACACTTGGGACATTTTTCAAAGGGACCATCTCTGCTAAGGCAAGTCTGAACAGATTTCAAAGGACTGAAATTATATACCATATGTTTCTTTCTGTAATTGCTGTTAATATAGAAATCAAGAACAAAAGGTAACTAGTAAGTCCTGATATCTAAAACTTTGTAAACACAAGTCTAAATAACATTGCAATCAACAGTCATTGATATTCTACTGCATTCAACCACTTTTTCTGCTGACCTGCCACTAACATGTTATTCCCAAAGGCCCACGAGATGGCAGCAGAGATGAACACCTGGAACATTTTATCATGTGTTTGGCCAANAAAGACACAATAAAGAAGATGTTATTCGTTTTCACCATTAATTTCACTGAAGAACACATTCACCATTTTGTCCCCCTCTCTCTTCAATCTTTCAGGCATCTTCATAACTCCATCTTCCCAAAAGTTTTTATCTTTTGGCCAAAGCAAATATAAAGCCAGTCTCAACAAGCATAGCAGCATTGAGACTACACACTCTATGTTTCTCTAAGTGCTCCTACTGCACTGAAGCTAGAATTCACTAAAACTGAGTGACGGGAAAGTCCTTATATTTGGTAGCTATGTACCACACTTCTAAATAACCACAAAAATAAAACAATTTGAATTACAAAATAAACTAAATAGGGATAAACATACGACTTAACAAAACCTATGAAAAATATCTTCAACCT
>NW_028081545.1:0-2375 GCF_014824575.4 Sturnira hondurensis
CTGGTATCTTCCCGTTGGGGCCTGACTGGGGTCAACCCTGCTTATTCTTCCTTGTATGGTAAGAGGCTTTTACTTATACATTATTTACTCCGTGAGTCTCGTGCTGGGAACCCCACTTCGGGTCAGGGCCAGAGTAGAAGGGGCCCCGCCCACCCAGAGGAAGGGCTCTGCTCTATGAATGCAGTCGGTGCTCAAAGCGCTGCTTTCTTCACACAACGGAGTTGATGAGACAGAATGCATTCTAGATGACCCTGATGTGCATTAAAGGAAGTGATATAGAGAAGACACCAATATCGTCTCTTCCTTGCAGTTAAACGCACATTTTTTCAGCACGCTCCAAGAAAAAGAAAGGGAACTCAGGTCGGAGAGGTCTCAGTCAATGACGCAGTACCCAGGCCCCCCGGGGGGGGGTGCGGCGGGGGGAGGGTAGGGGATTAAACACTAAACGGAACTGATGGGCTCATCTGTGATGTCAGGCCTCTGGCTCCGTTTCCCTGCAGGCGCCATGGCTCTGTCCTCCTGTGTTGGCTTCGTTCCACACCATCTCCTTCCCCTGGGGTAGAAAAATGGTTACGGCAGCGCCGAGCCCCACAGCTTCGCCACATCTTCTCCCCATACCATCCAGACAACGGAGTGCAGCTGTGTCCAGGATTTCCCAGCCAGAGTCCCGGGGTTCACGCTGATTGGACGGGCTTGGTCACGTGGCACTTCTGAGCCAATCACAATGTGGCTGGGGTAGAACCCGGAGATCCGCCCACCTCTACCTTAAGGACAAAAAGTCAACCAAGCAGCAACAAGAAGGCCAGGTAGAAGGGAGATCTCACTGACATCAGACTATTCTTAACATGTAGAATACTACCTTGTAATTTAAAACCATTGATGAACTCAGCCGTTTTGGGTAGAGAGGTACAAATTGGTGATCTGAGGTGTGAAAACTCTGAGGAATTGTGCCTAAAGAGGATGCTTTAAAGATCTAATACCTAACGATTATTCTTTGCAAATCCACATGCTTCTAGTTGCAGTTGCTCACACAGTTACTACAATTCATAGCCCTAATAAAACTCTCCTTCTCCCGCTCCCCAGAGGGAACGGATCAGCCAGTGGCATGGAGAGAGCTGGAGCATCAGGACAGACGTCCTGCTGTGCCATATTCTGAACTCTTTGATCACCAGGCACCAGTCCCCACCCCCATATCAGTGTCCCCTGCAGGCAGACCTCCCCAAGGCAGCGCCTCTGTGTGCCTCATCCTCTCTCTTTCTGCTTCTGCCTCTTCAGTTCCTTCCTTCCAGCCACTCATCAGTCTGGTTTCTCTGTTTACACAAGGACTATCATTTCTGCCCCCAAATGGGCCCCTTGCCCCAGGTCCACCTGACCTTCCATGTCCAGCAGCTAAAACTAACTGAGAAGACCACAGCAACTGAACTCAACAAAATGCACCTGCACCTTGGCTTGGGCTTAAAGGAAGAAATTTAAAAATTCAGAAGAGATGATCTGATTGGTGCATCTTGCATCCAGTTCCACGCCCAGTCCAGTTAGCCATGGAAGCCTGAGGGCCCACCAGTGTGGGAGAGGAGACAAGAGGGCAGCAAAGGAGACACTGGCTCAGTAAGTAATTCAAGGTGTGTCTACAAATCCTTTGGAACATCGTGACACCTTCTCTAAGAGTACCTGCCAAGGTCAGTTTACAGAAGCAACACAGACTATGCTGCCCAGTGAGTGGAAAGCAGCACTAGAGTGGACCAACTAGCAGCAGGATAAGCCCCTGGTAGACAGAAAAACCTGTGTTTCCCAGTGTCACGAGGAGAGAGCTGGCCTGCCACACACCCAGAGCTGGCTGCATAGCTGGATCTCACTGATGAGGTCTGGGAGGCTGCCGAGCTGATTCAACAGGAGCTACAGAAAAAAACATGGCCATAGCTCAGATCATACCTCATACCTCGTCACCTGGGCTGTACCTTGTTCCCATGCCAGGGCTGTTGTGTCTTTGTTGGGGATCCTAATGACTTCTCTGTCACTGGAAGTTACTCGTTACTTTGCTGTCCAAAGCTGGAACATATATGAGCTATTGAGATAGTGGAAAGACATGAGTTTTGCTGAGGGTTGGGCCCATCCTCCTCCTCCCTCAGACCAGAGACCTAAGTTCTTGGTTCCAAACACTGATTGGCAGTAAATGTCCTCACTAAATCAGCTTCTCCTTCTCTCCAACCTTTAAACATTGTCTCTCCAGACAATGAGCAAGATGCTTGTGTGGACTACAAGACCATTTGGCCCTGACTGGACTGTGAATCTCTGCTGCCTAAGAAGAAATTAGTCAGAGGTGGTGGGGGAAATACGGCCTTTGGGATGATCAGGACCTGTGTCTGAGTCCTAGACTC
>NW_028081546.1:0-1643 GCF_014824575.4 Sturnira hondurensis
ATTACGATCCATGATTCGGCCGTTACGAGCGTGGTGGAGCCGCACCGGAAGCCGCCGGAGGAGGCAAGAGGCTTCTGGTGCTAGAGGGCCCGGCGCTGCTATCGCCACAGCGCCCCCTGCTGCCCAGAGGCCTGCAGTCCTGGGTGCCCGCCTAATGTTCCCCTCAGGCATAGGAGCCCAGAGGAGCCATCTCAGCCACCCCTCTCCACCAGGAGCCAGGCATGGTCATATTCATAATTGTTGTTGGTCACCCGCCCTGGACCATATATTTCATGACCCATCCACTAAATGCTCCATAATTATGCCAACCCCCAAAGTCCCCAGAGACATCCAAAAGCTGGAATGGGAATAGTGCAATGTTAAGAACAATGGTCTAGATCTCCGTCCCAGGGATTGTCAAGTTTGGGGAAGAACTGCGCTCATGCCATTCTCTAAGGAAACAACTACTTACCTCTTTCTGAACTTGCCTGGACACAGTGACGTAATCTCCTCTAAATTGTTGCTTTTTTCTCAGCCCTTTATTACCTACCCCCCCATATACATTTACCCCCATAGACTTGTGAGGATCAACTGGGGTAGTACATGGAATATGTCAATTAAAAGAATGACAAGGTGAACTAATATATGTAAAAGTGTTTTATAAGCTCTAAACTTCACTGCAAATGGGAATTACAGCAAAAGGTTAAGAATGGTGGTTCTACCCCTGGCCAGTGCGGCTCAGTTTGTTGAGCATCCTCCAGCAAAGCAAAAGGTCGCTGGTTCAATTCCCAGTCAGGTCACATGCTTCAGTCCCCCATCAGGGCGAGTACAAAAGGCAACTGACGAATGTCTCTCTCACACACAGATGTTCCTCTCACTCTCTCACTCCCTCCCTTCCCCCGCTCTAAAATCAAATAAATTTAAAACAAAATTTTTTAAACAATGGTGGCTCTAGTGTCAAACTAGCAATGTGACTTGAAGATATATTTTAGCTGTTTGTGCTCAAGTTTGCTCAGCCATAAAATGAGAGGATTCCATGGTATAACACAAGAAAACACTTAGAGAAATATCTGGCCCATAGGAGACTTGCTGAATATTAACTGTCACCATAAACCTCCTACTACCACTAACTTGTGTGAGAAGAGCTGAAAAACCAACCAGCAAATGGACTAACATATAAACCACTAACTGACAAGAATGGACACAAATTTTCCAGAGGAACTGAGCAAAGGGCTATGAAGGCATATACGGTGAAAGGTTTAGGGGCTGACAGAAAGAAGGTACACTGAGGTCTCAACGCTCAAAGGCCTGCTAACAGCAATGTAATCACAAGGGATAAAGAGAGGCAGGTCTAACTCAGGCAGAAGTTGCTGCAGGGTATCTGACCTATAGGACTCTGAGACTGTGTTTCCTCCACCCAAACACACAGGCAGAGGCCCCCCTTCATGTGGGTGTCCATCCATCACCCCTTAGTACCAACACAGATTCCCTACAGCAAAGAATAACAAACACTTTTTAACATTCAGTATCTGAAGTGTTTATTATGTACTCATGAGGTGCCCTCTATCAGCATATGGGTAGGTAGACCTCAACCACTCAATGTCCCTGTCCTGGCCCTGAGCTGGCTCACAGCCCCAGGCCTGGGAGCACAGAGAAGGAGTCAG